>NC_089774.1:7116324-7146324 GCF_040412425.1 Macrobrachium rosenbergii | reverse complement strand
ATAGTTCAAGGTGAACTAGTAGGGGCGTTAGGAAATGCAACTATGGAATCTTATCAGTGTGTAAGTTGCCAGGTACCTCTTTATTATTATTATTATTATTATTATTATTATTATTATTATTATTATTATTATTATTGCTTAGTTGCTTGTCAGCTGAATTTTGTGTGGCATTGATTTATACATAGAATGTACTGGTCACTTATGACCAGATATGTATGAGATTGCAATTGTAATTGCAAAAGTTGTGTATATTCACAAATCTCTTTACACATTTATTTTTATGCTTTTTTTTTACCAATTTGAGCATTTTGATTAGATATCAGTTCTGCAAGATAGTTCACTTTTGTGTCGTTGTAATTCTCTCTCTCTCTCTCTCTCTCTCTCTCTCTCTCTCTCTCTCTCTCTCTCTCTCTCTCAGACACCCAGCGATTAACCTAAACCCCAAATAACGCGTTTCTCCTTCCTCGGGAGATTAACGAGCGGTCAATAACGACGTTAGACCGAAAAGCAGTGATATAATTCCATAAGAAAGGTCTTGATTTTCTTTTTTTTTTTTTCTTTGGATCCATTTAAAAAAACAAACACGTATTCATCAGGTGTGTTATTCACCACCTGTCGGTAGGCGACAGTTAGAGAGGAATGCTGGGGATAGATTCTGGCGGAGAGAGAGAGAGAGAGAGAGAGAGAGAGAGAGAGAGAGAGAGAGAGAGAGAGAGAGAGAGAGAGAGAGTCTACAATCACAGTAAGTGAGGGAATAGGCAGTGGAGGAGAGAGAGAGAGAGAGAGAGAGAGAGAGAGAGAGAGAGAGAGAGAGAGAGATTCCTTTGACGATTATAAACTGTTCATATATGATACGACAATCACGGTAAGTGAAGAAAAGAGAGAGAGAGAGAGAGAGAGAGATTGATTTCTTTGACAATTATAAACTGTTCATATATGATACGACAATCACGGTAAGTGAAGAAATGAAGAAGAGAGACAGAGAGAGAGAGAGAGAGAGAGAGAGAGAGAGAGAGAGAGAGAGAGAGAGAATATTAATATTAGACCAGTAATTCCCGTTCAGAGATTATTCCACAGACGCCATCTCATTTCCACCTACCTCTTAAGAGGTACTGGATGTAAGAAAATACGTACCCTCCCTACCTCGATGAGGGATTAGGGATCCACCGTGTACCTCTGAGAGGGATTGGGACTCCCTCAATCCTAATCGAATCCCTCTGAAGGAATAGATGATGTGTGAAAAGTCAAGGGAGCTACCAACTAAGCCTCACGGGAAGTTAGGTAAAACTTGCCCGGGCAAAAAGCCTTAGTTACACTGGTACTTAAGTTCCAGTTTTTTTAATTTTAAGACTTAAGTGGCTTAGTTTGTAGTGCCCTTGCATTTGCATTGAAAGACCTGGGTTCGATCCCAGTTTGAGGCAGAAATTAATTTCTGTCTCAGGCGTGAGCGTGTGTTGATTACTTATGTTTATATATATATATATATATATATATATATATATATATATATATATATATATATATATATATATATATATATATATATATATATTCTGTATATATATATATATATATTATATATACATATATATTATATATATATGTACATATATATATATATATATATGTATGTATATATATATATATATATATATATATTATTATATATATATATACATATATACATATTATATATATATATATACATATATATACTGTATATATATATATATACGTGTGTGTGTATATAAATATCTCATATACATCATACGCATTCAATCTAACTTTAATCCTCTCAGTTCATACCAAAGAAGCCATAACACAAATGTAGCCATAATTCCTCACTGTAACTGTAACATAAACAAAAATAATCATCTGCTTCATTATACAGTTATTATTATTATTATTATTATTATTATTATTATTATTATTATTATTATTATTATTATTATTACTGAGAAGATGAAATTCAAGCTTCCAAAGAATATTATGGCGTTCATTAGGAAGAATTGAGGTGAAGTAAAGTGATATACAGGAAGAAGAGATTCCCACTTATTAAAAATAATAATAAATAGATAAATTGATAGAAATGTATTAAAACGCCAGGAGAATAGTATTAGGTCAGTAATGCATTTGCACCTTTGCTTGAACTTCTGAATAAGCTTCAATTGCGCGACATCGTCTGTAGGGAGGCCGTTCCAGAATCCAGCGGCGTGAGGGATAAAGGACCTCTGGAACTAAGAAATGGAATGTCGAAGCTGACTTTGAAAATGAGAGAGAGAGAGAGAGAGAGAGAGAGAGAGAGAGAGAGAGAGAGAGAGAGAGTCTGTTTCCCGGGGATGTTAAGTAGCTCAGAATGGCTTCGCCCCTTGTTAAATGTACTTGCAAAACTAAGTAAACTTAAGTGAACTTACAGGTAAAACGGAGATTACAGTGATACAATGAAGGTATTCATTTACACAGGCAGTGATTCCACACAGGTATAGAAAATGAGATAGTTGACGATACAGGTAAAGGGAAAATCATGAATTATAAATATACAAAACTAGGATATTATTATTATTATTATTATTATTATTATTATTATTATTATTATTATTATTATTATTATTATTATTATTATTATTATTATTATTATTATTCAGAAGATGAACCCTATTCATGTGGAACAAGCCCACACAAGGGGCCACTGTTTAGAAATTCAAGCTTCCAAAGAATATTAAGGTGTTCATTAGAAAGAGCTAACAGAAGGTAATAGGAAATGATGGGAAATAGACACAGAAAAAAGGAGATGACATACTGAAAAAGAAACAGAAATAAGTTGACAAACGAATGAATAAATAGATAACAATGTGAGTAAAGTGAAAGCATAGATTCCCTTATTCGTATGACGCAACTTATTACAATGAACAAGCGTGACTCGAGAATTACCATTAAAGGCGGTGACTTCGTCTCTAAGGCAAGTCGTCAGAGGTCGGACGTTACGTCCCGCCTCCCCAGTCCTATGGGACAGCCCCCGGGGGCAGCAGCATCACCACCACCGTAGGACCCAATATCCTAATATCCTAATATCCCTCAAACTGTGATTACGGTAACGAGGAGTCCAATTTACGATTATTGGAATCACAACCGATAGATTAGAGAAGAATTCCTCCCTGACAGGCCACACCAGTCCGGTGATTGGTCGGATTATTGACTGGTTGTGGCCCATTACGCTCGAATTTTTTTTTTTTTTTGAGGGTGTGATTGGAACATGTCACAGAGATTAGATTCGTCGTCTACTTTTGTTATAAGTGTGAGTAATTGAGTACCTCTAGGTGATGAAGGCGGGTTTCTGAGGCGTAGATGTGGCGTTGGAATGTCTCGTTTGTCGTGAAAAAAATTGTAGGTGTCATATTTTAGCGGTAATGGTAAGTATTATCCTTCTCGAAGTATTTATAAAACTTTCTTATATATATATATATATATATATATATATATATATATATATATATATATATATATATATATAAATTTTATTCTCTGCCAAATTTAGTCCTTTACTGTTACAGCTGAATAATATTACCTTTATTCAGAGAAATACCTCTTCTGAATTCTTTAGCAATGAAAATCAATCTTTAATGATTATCAAACAAATAATATTTATGTAAGCAAGTCATCACTAAATAATATAACATTAATTTTGTTCTCTTTCTTACAGAGCGCAGTTTGTAAGGTAAGCAAGATTGCCAATAGGACAGCCACTTCAGATAAGTAACAAACATATATTTTTTGTAACAACAAAATTTTACGTATTAAAAACTCCACGTTTATGCTTGATATCGTCCAGCCCGGGCTAGCTTTTCGTGATAATTTGGTAGCTTGGTCCGAGTTTCTGGACAGAACGTACCGTTGGTATGGTCAAGACTTAACAGTATTACCCTCTTGTTCGTTTTCTGTAAAAGAAAACTATTGTGCCGGCTTTGTCTGTCCGTCCGCACTTTTTCTGTCCGCCCTCAGACCTTAAAAACTACTAAGGCTAGAGGGCTGCAAATTGTTACGTTGATCATCCACCCTCCAGTCATCAAACATACCAAATTGCAGCCCTCTAGCCTCAGTAGTTTTTATTTTATTTAAGGTTAAAGTTAGCCATAGTCGTGCGTCTGGCAACGATGTGAATATTAAACCACCTTTGAAGCAGCACTACAAACGTCAATTACTTTTTCCTCCCACTTCATAAAAATGCCAGTAGCAGTGTTCCCAAGCTCCCAAGTGGAACCCACCACTTAAAAAGAGTTGATGGATATGCAAGTTATCTTCTGATGACTCCTATTAGGGCGGTAATTGATAAATAATTAACGAAATGTACCCATAATCTTGCGTGTGCTTCCCTCCAGCTCACCTTCTCGCTTATTGATGGCGATTAGTTTCTGAAAATTGTTTCTTATCTTATTCATTATGGCATGGAAATGAGGTGCTTTTTGGTACGTCATTGTAAAGTACTTTGTTGCCTAATGTTATATATATTTGTATGTATATATATATATATATATATATATATATATATATATATATATATATATATATATATATATATATATATATATTAGTGTTTTGGCAACGTTTATTTTCATGAAAAGTAAAATTTTAATGCTATATGAAACTTTCATTCACGGCCCATGAAACTTTCAAACCATGTCCCATGAAACTCAACCGTGGTCCGGTAGTGGCCTCAGCCACGGCCCATGAAACTCAGCCACAGTCCTGTGGTAGCCTGTGCTGTTGGTACCTAGAGCATTGCCAGAAGCACGATTATGGCTAAATTTAACCTTAAATAAAATAAAAACTACTGAGGAGGCTGGAGGGCTGCAATTCGGTATGTTTGATGATTGGAGGTGGATGATCAACATACCAATTTGCAGCCCTCTTTAAGCCTGAGAGCGGACAGAAAAGATCTGGACAGACGGACAAATCCGTCACAATAGATTTTCTAAAAAAAAAAAACACTATTGTTTTAATAAGCGGTTTTATTGTGACGAGAGTTATATTAAACATACCTTGACCCCTACTGTAAGCTTCTCATAGCAATCAAGAAGCACCGTCATTTAGCGGACCCAGGCGCTGTTGCCTGTGGGCATTCTCTCCCAAAATTTGCCCAAAAGGACCAACTCTGATTGGGCCAAAACGCAGCCTGCCTTCTAAGGCGAGCTATCGATTCATCCGGGCGCTAGATGGCGCTGATTGCTAACTGTCCCCATTAGCGGAGTCGGTAACCAAAGGGTTAATTTTTCGTTTGTTAATGCCCAAGCGGGGCACACGCTGTGTTATAGCTGTGGGTACTTTGTGTGCTTGGGCAGGGCATATTTCTTTACATAATTATACGCTCGGAGGAGGTATTAATTGAATTGGCCTTCTGCTAAAGATTTTAATTACCAGCCACTCCTTGTAAATTGTTTGATTGGGCTGGTAGTCTCTCTCTCTCTCTCTCTCTCTCTCTCTCTCTCTCTCTCTCTCTCTCTCTCTCTCTCTCTCTCAGTTATTAGTTGAGTTTCCATTGCCTATGATCTTTAATCATTTCATTTTCATTATTCCTCTCTTTCCGTTTAGTTAGCTTTCTATATTTCTCTCTTCATACAATTAAATTTTATTCCTAAAATACTTCAAGTCTACGTCCATCATATGATGTCAGAACTTGGATGGGTTACCAGCAATAAGTATCAGGCAGTAACACGTTTGTTGCACCACTGACCTCTCTCAGTGGACGTCTGGTCACCACATGGGTAGGTAACCACCAGTGGAAGCCAGGTGTCCTAACACATATGCCCCTGTCATCATTTTTAAGGGTAGGGAATGGGCCCTGCAACTTCATCCCAAAAGTTCATGGCTTGAAAGTTGCAACAGACCGTAGGATTCTAGTGTGAGGAGGTGTGGGTCACAGTGAGACCTGATAAACCATTAGAATTTCCGGAATAAATTTAAGTCTATAAAATATTATTATTATAAAATATTATTTATTATTATTATTATTATTATTATTATTATTATTATTATTATTATTAAAGATGTACAGTCAATCATTTTGAACACTAAGACCATTTCAAAATATCGATAATTACCTAGATGGCAGTTCCAAGTGAATAGATAAATGATAAGTAAAGGTAAATAGATAAAAAGAAAAATATATATTCATAAATACCCTTTTCAAAATAATTCATGAAACTTAAGCCAAATATTTTTGAAGAAGGGTAAATGGGGGTCCTTCTTGTTGTACGTTTAAGTCTCACTGTGTCACTGACCAATTATAATTACCTAAGCTTGTTTATACCTCCGTTAGGGTTTAATGCACCTCATGTGCACTTTCCTTTTCTTTGCGGCGTGCCTTATCTAGCTTTTCGTTCTTTTTACTGTACCTCCTTTCATATTCTCTTTCTTCCGTGTTACTTTCCTCAACCCTCTCCTAGCAATTGATTCTTAGTGAAACTGCTTTGAGGTTTTCCTCCTGTTACACCATTCAGACCTTTTACTCTCAATTTCCGCTTCAACGCTGAATGACCTCATAAGTCCCAGTGCTTGACCTTTGGCCAAAATACTATATTGCTTGTTTATTTTGATAGACTTTATTCTGACACTTCTCTTGTGTTATTTAGCTGTTATGACACTGGTCTGTTATGGCTGTAACTACTTTGGATGTATGTTTTTGTTGTTGAGTTCTCTCTCTCTCTCTCTCTCTCTCTCTCTCTCTCTCTCTCTCTCTCTCTCTCTCTCTCATCTTACAGCTTTGAGTTCTGGTAGGGAACTATTTATGTCAAACTTATGTTTCAATCTCCCTTTGTACCCTAAAATGCCCACTTCCATGCCCATACGCTGTAATACCCCTTCCATGCCCATACCCTGGACCTCGTCCCGTGCCTTGAGCCAAAGAACTTGCATCTCCTGGGGGCTGGCTCTCTCTCTCTCTCTCTCTCTCTCTCTCTCTCTCTCTCTCTCTCTCTCTCTCTCTCTCTCTCTCTCTCTCTCGTTAGAGGCCAAATGTACAAGGCTAGCTGCGTTTTGCCTCTCCCCGTTTTATTTTTATTTTTTTTTATTTTTTGCCGGTTATGATTGAGAGACTTTGCTTTTGCTCGGCCACTTTTGTTTATACCGGAGTGGAGTACTAGAGGAGTTTTTTTGGGTCCTGCACAGTTTTTTTTCTTTTATCTCTTACGAGAGTGTGTTGAGAATCTCCGCTGCTTCGTACACGACCTTATATATTTTATAAGAGTGGAAATTATTACAGTTTATTTACTCAATTCTTTTATTTGCGCCCCAGTTATTGGTGCGAGATTTTTTTCAACACTAATTTTGTTTCATTTTTTACCAAGAGTTGTTACAAAATCTTCATTTATTTTTTATTCATTTTTACATATATAATGAGTTTGTTTTGGAGTAAGGTGAATTTTTTCTCCGAAGTGTTTTAAGCAAAATGTTTTACGACTCTTGAGAAGAATTTACAATTACATTTATCGCTACTTATTCACTCGTTAGTTTTCTGTAAAAGAAAATCATTGTGCCGGCTTTGTCTGTCCGTCCGCGCTTTTTCTATCCGGTGAGGGCGGACAGAAAAAAGTGTCGACAGAAGAAGTGCGGACAGGAAAAGTGCCGACAGAAAAAGTGCCGACAAAAAAAAGTGCCGACAGAAAAAAGTGCCGACAAAAAAAAGTGCCGACAGAAAAAGTGCCGACAGAAAAAAGTGCCGAATGAAAAAAGTGCCGACAGAAAAAAGTGCCGACAGGAAAAAGTGCCGACAAAAAAGGTGCCGACATGAAAAAGTGCCGACAAAAAAAGTGCCGACAAAAAGTGCCGAAAAAAGTGCCGACAAAAAAAAGTGCCGACAGAAAAAGTGCCGACAGAAAAAAGTGCAAACCGAGCCGGCACAATAGTTTCCCTTTACAGAAAACTAAAAACAACTCATTCATTTATTCACTGAGATTTTGTTATTCATGGGAAGTCGTCAGAGATTGCGGTCTTTATATATCTTAATGTAAGCGATCAAATTATACATTATTTTATTTATTTTTATTCATTGTTCGTTTATCAGTTAATCTTCTTAGTTTGCATTAATATTTATGGTGTTTTATTGATTTAGAGAAAGAGATGACGGGTTTATAATAGTAACTCTTGAGAGAGAAATTCCAAAGATGAGAGAAAAAAGAGAAAATGGAAGAAAATAAAACAGAGAGAGAGAGAAAATGGATTTGTTCTTGATGTCAGATGCGAGAGAAAGGTGAGAGAAAAATAGAAGTAAGTAAAACGGAGAGAGAGAGAGAGAGAGAGGATGAGAGAGATCTCATGAGATGCTCAAGACTCCTTCTTCTCAGCATCCCGGGAGGCGCTTGTATCGCTCGCTTTCTGAACGCGCCCTCCAACGGGACATAAATATCTCATCTCATGAGATGCTCAAGCCAGATGGTGCAGGTTCTCTCTTCTCCTCAGCATCCCGGGATTATTTATGGCGCTTTATACTCGCTCGCTTTCTGAACTCTCTCCCTCCAACTCTCTCATAAATAATAGTCAGTTTAGAAGTGATTAAGGCTGCCCTGGCCAGATGGTGCAGGTTCCCCTCTCTCTCTCTCTCTCTCTCTCTCTGTAGGAGCACAATTATTTATCAACTTGACATTGCAAAAAAGGAGTTACGTAAAAATGAAAAGCAAAAATGGCATTACTTAAGAATAACATAAATAGGCGACAAACCTAAGAATGTCCTTATATATAAATATCATAGTTTTAAAAAATTACACCTTTTAAATAGACGATTTAACTGGGACAATCATGACAAAATTTTAGCAAGACTACTCAAGATTGAGATGGAGAAAGAAAGACCAATTTAGAATATGACAAAATTAAGATAGAATGAAATTGACAAAACCACAGTTATGTATGGGGGACGAATATACTATAAAAATGAATCTGTACAGAGAGCTTTCGGGAATCCGTTCGATTCCCGATTCCCTTTTTCAGTCTGTGAACGGTTCCCGAATTCTCTGTGTAGATTTATTTTTAGATATTTTTGCACCCGGACTTAATTCTGGATTTGTTTCTCCATTTCAAGACTGGTGCTACTCTGAGTATTTTATAACGTACTTCATGCAAGACTGATTCAATTATTATTATTATTATTATTATTATTATTATTATTATTATTATTATTATTATTATTATTAATCAGAAGATGAACTTTATTCATATGGAACAAATCCACAAAAGGGTCCACTGACTTGAAATTCAAGCTTCCAAAGATGATGATTATTATTATTATTATTATTATTATTATTATTATTATTATTATTATTATTATTATTATTATTATTATTATTATTTATTAATAACTTAACAAACAGATAAAAATGTATTCAAATGCAAGCAGAACAGCATCGGGGCATTAACGCCCTGAACCTTCGAGTGATTTCCAAGAAACTTAACGTAACCCCGATTCAAATCACGAGCGTTCGCGAGTGCTATTCAAGACAGCACCAGCCTGACGTCTGTCCTCGTCCACTGCTTGTTCATCACTGGCATTATGCCGTGTGGCCTAAAGGATATATATTTAGGAGGGATTTACGACAGCAGCCGGATGCTGCGGTGCGCTGGGAGATGAATGCTGTGGTAATTTGGTCCACGATCTTTTAATGCATGGTGTTTAGAAGTTTTATTTGGGAGGGGGTTTGTTTGTGGTATGTTTTGAATTTGGGAGGGTACGAGCGAAAGATTTTTGTTGTGGTTTTTGGGTATGTAACTAGTGCTTGTGTGTGTGTATAAATATAAATATATATGTATATATATAGTGTATGTGTTTGTATGCATGTCTGAGTTTGGAAAAATTAATAATTGTTTTTTATGCTTATCTTTGTTTTTGAATACTGGACAAAACTAAAATTATTCATTCGACATTGTCCAGGCTCCATAATTATTATTATTATTATTATTATTATTATTATTATTATTATTATTATTATTATTATTATTATTACACGGAAAGACCCACTGCAAACGTTATTAAATCGCCCCCTTGAAAAAGGTTGTGTCTTTTATACCAGTGCCACAGACATCAGACCTTGCTCTTCACCATTGACCCTGTCTGTAACCTTTACTTAAGCGGTGAATTTCCACCAGTGCTGATGGCTGGTTCTTATCGCATTCTCTCTCAAACATCCTTCTTGTGTTTAGGTTTCACATTTCTTCAAGTTTCATTTGGTTTCCTCATCTTCATTTTCTCAGCTTTCTCCTCCTCCTGCGTTTCCGTTTCCTGTAAAAGAAACCTGTCTGTCCGTCCGCACTTTTTCTGTCCGCCCTCAGATCTTAAAGACTACTGAGGCTAGAGGGCTGCAAATTGGTATGTTGATTGTCCACCCTCCAGTCATCAAACATACCAAATTGCAGCCCTCTAGCCTCAGTAGTTTTTATTTTATTTAAGGTTAAAGTTAGCCATAATCGTGCTTCTGGCAACGATATAGGACGTGCCACCACCTGGCTGTGGTTAAAGTTTCACGGGCCACGGCTCATACAGCATTATACCGAGACCACCGAAAGACAGATCTGTTTTCGGTGGCCTTGATTAGACGCTGTACAGAAAACCCGAAGAAACTTCGGCGCAATAAAATAATAATGATCGTTTTATAGTTAGGAATCAGAGCTCAAAAAGCGATATTGCTTTGAAAAGACTCTCTCTCTCTCTCTCTCTCTCTCTCTCTCTCTCTCTCTCTCTCTCTCTCTCTCTCTCTAGAGTTGGTTTTCATTGAAATATTTTAAGAAAAGAGAGCTCTCCATTAAGGTGTATCATTAAATTAATTGTACATTGCTTAAGATATTGAATTTTGCTTACAGTGCAATGATATTTTTTCAAAGATAAGTTAAATATTTCAGGAAAATTTTTCGAGCTTTCCTAAATATGCTTAGTTCTAAATAACTGATTATTGCAAGACACTTCACATTAAAGAAGAGAAATTTTTCCCTAAATATTCATATTTTGTGAGGTTGAATTTTCATGTTGAAGTTTGTCATTCATAAGCAGATATTTTCCGAAACACCTTTGAGAGAGAGAGAGAGAGAGAGAGAGAGAGAGAGAGAGAGAGAGAGAGAGAGAGAGAGAGAGAGAGAATGTCTGGTAGAGACAGTTGTTCAGAAGTTTAAATTTTATAGAAGTAATAAAATGTGAGCATTACTTAAACAATATTTTTAAAAGTATTGTTGAACATTCATTTCCAGCAAGCTGAATTGATATAATATTGTCTGAATTGATTCAGCGCTGTCCACGATATTCAAAGGGAGGTTTGTTCCCCCAAACATTCTTCATTCAAAAGCTGTTTTCCAACATATACAACATCCAGATTGAGAATGTTTTCCAAGAAATGTTCTGTTTTTGAAAAGAATTTTATGTACTTTAACATTCAGTGCTGGAAAAATATATCTATATTTTTAAATAGCCATTTCCAGAAACATGAATTTCCATAAAATATGCGTCGTCTAAAAGATTATATATTCTTTAAATATATAGCTTTCAATAAGATCTATTCCTAGTAGGTATATTTCTTGTGTGGCTAAATTGTTTGTATATCGCCTAAAAGAAATTCATTTTACTCATCATGTACATAAATATACACCGCCTAAATATATATACATGAATATACATCACCTAAATATATTTCCACGTTGCATCACCCAGAAATTCCGAAGCGCCGTGAATGGGAGTGTACGCCTTGGCGTATCGTCCAGGGCGCATGCGCGTACGCTATGTATCAAATACCAGCGTCGGCGTAATAAGCATGCGCAGGACGGGGATGATGCTGATACGGATAATATACTTGTACGGGACCGGATGCTGGTTTTAAGTAGCTTCGCCGGAAGACACTTACAGCCTTGAGACCTCTCTCTCTCTCTCTCTCTCTCTCTCTCTCTCTCTCTCTCTCTCTCTCTCTCTCTCTCTTTCTCTCTCTCTCAGATACACATTGTAGCAGTCTTTCTCGAATCAATGCCTAATTATGCTTCTCAGTCAGGTACTTGAAATAAGTTTCTCTCTCTCTCTCTCTCTCTCTCTCTCTCTCTCTCTCTCTCTCTCTCTCTCTCTCTCTCTCGAGCGTGGTACGTGGTTTCCTCTAGTAGGCTATAATGCTATGATATTTTGGGTACGAAATAGCTCTTGATGATTGTACTGCAGATGGCGTCTGGTTTTCCTCTTGTAAATATGTAATATTTTTATCCTTATTTTTACTTTTTTTTTCTAATATATCTTTTTTTGATTTTTGGGGAAATAGATGAAATCTTCTAAAGGTTCTTGGTAATGATGTTTGTATTATTCTTTTGTAGTTCTCTTTGCTGTAGTTTATGTAGGTTATTTCTTTGTAGTTATTATTTTTGGGTAACTCAATCTCAGCTTCATTTTTGTAGGAATTTATATTTTTAGGAATTGATATTTTTAGGAATTGAAATTTTTGGGAATTGATGTTTTTAGGAATTGATATTCTTAGGAACTAATATTTTTAGAATTGATATTTTTAGGAACTAATATTTTTTGGAACTAATATTTTTAGGAACTTATATTTTTAGGAACTAATATTTTTGGGAATTGATATTTTTATGAATTAATATTTTTAGTGTTTGTTATTGTGGGAAGCCTGAATAATTTTGTGAAATATAAACTTAAAATGTTACCACTTTTTTCAGTTGCTGATTTCATGTTTAAGACGAAATCAAACAAGTACATTTTCTAGTATAGCATCTTTCCTCCAAGCATTGCATCAGATAGCGAATATTTATGACAGAAATTAATTTTCTTGCATTTGTGCCAATGTACAGTCAGTTTTCCACCTGGATGGAAAGAATATTGGTTAATTGTTACTCTTATCTTTATTGCCATTCGTAAATGTCTGTGTTTGTGTAATTATTTGTCGTTTTGTTTTGTGCTTCTTAATAGTGTTTGCAAATCCAGGATGGAGATCTCTCTCTCTCTCTCTCTCTCTCTCTCTCTCTCTCTCTCTCTCTCTCTCTCTCTCTCTCTCTTATGCACCTTGATCCATGTATTACTTCTTCAAGAATTTCCAGTCAAATTTCCGCATGAATGCAAGTCACTTTACATCGTTATAACATTGAGAACAGTCGAATAACTTGCCGTCATTACAACCCATCAATTCTGATCCGAGATCAGACATTTTGCTCTCCACACGTTAATCTCTCTCTCTCTCTCTCTCTCTCTCTCTCTCTCTCTCTCTCTCTCTCTCTCTCTCTCTCTCTCTCAGGTATCAATGTCCCTATTAGACGAGACAAACAGCTGAGTAATTCCCACTAACCATTATCTGACTTAATGGAATAGCTCCCATATTTCAGCCACAGAAATCCCTCTCATTAAATGCTTTGCACAGCGCATTCCACCCCCGTCCGCCTCCCCAAATGACAATGATCCCGTTTCTGAATGATGCCGGGCAAACGAGCACCCCAATCCCCTTGTAATTCTACCATGAATAGCGAATCATGGTGTGGGTGGATTGTACAGTGAAGGCTCCGTCTTCAAGCAGTTTTTTGCTTATATAATTTTGGATGAGGTATTTGGAAGTGTCTTGTCATTGTATCGTTTCTGTTTTGTTTTCATAATTTGATTGCTTCTGTTTAGCCGAATTTAAGGTAGGACCCAAACGGCGGCCCTGGGGCACCCCTTACTAAACCCCTGATCCACCTTGATTCCCAAAGCATCCTCTAATTGTGGACTATAATGTATCTGTTCAATATCTTTACGGCTTTCATAATCTAATCGCTTCTGCTCAACCGAATTCAATGTAGGACCCAAGCTACCGCCTTCAGGCACCCCATTCCCCTCCTGGATCCTAAAGCACCCTCCAAACTGCTTTTTAGGCGCCTGGGTAGGATCTTGTCCTTCGGTCCAGAGGCGTCTCGTCAGGACACGCCCACCACTTCCTGCCTTGCCGCCTGGGCGTCTGGTCCCGGCTCTCAGGTCAGGGGTCAACTTCAGGTTTGGGCTTGCCCCGAGGTCACGAGACGGAGCGAGGCAGCGTTCAGAAAGGGCCCCTCGGTCAGATCGCCACGAAGCCTCTCATTGAGATATCCCCGGCCGCTGCGTTTACGACTTCAAATGATGCGGTTCGCCTTCGCTCGCTAACTTGAAAATTGGACTCGTCCAGCTTCTCTCTCTCTCTCTCTCTCTCTCTCTCTCTCTCTCTCTCTCTCTCTCTCTCTCAACGCTGAGCGATTTAATCGCGAGCAATAATATATGCGGTAAGTTATGCTCGTCTCTGAGAGCTATTTAAATCTTCGATGTCTCAAATAATTAGAGTACGTGGATCAGAAGTAGGAAGATTCTTTTTCTTTGATGTTTAGTTATATATAGAAACCAGTGACATTTATTATTCTTGTTGGATGTCCGAGAGAGAGAGAGAGAGAGAGAGAGAGAGAGAGAGAGAGAGAGAGAGATCCTAACAGCATCACCTTCTGTGAATGCGCAGGCTAATACCGGACTCTCAAGCAATGATCTGTCAAATTCAGAGAAGGAGTCATCGAGTGAGAAATAAAAATAAAATAAAAAATAAATAAAAATAAAAAATGATTAAAAATAAAAAAGAAGTAGATTTTATCTCAGAGAAACGATTGGTTTAACTTAGCGATTTCTGATGACTATCGCTCTAATGGGTTCTTGGGAGGAAAGGAGATGACAGCTGGAGAAGGATTTATTATTATTATTATTATTATTATTATTATTATTATTATTATTATTATTATTATTATTTGAGCACTTTCGGAGCGAGGTGGTGAATAGGATTATTAACTTTCGAAGCGTTTATAAAAGGGAAAGTTGGAAAATATCATTATTATTAATATTATTATTATTATTATTATTATTATTATTATTATTATTAAATCACTTTTGGGAGCGCGATGAAAAGAATTATTAACTTGCTTTATATATATATATATATATATATATATATATATATATATATATATATATATATATATATATATATATATATATATGAATGTCTTTTATATAATATACTGTTCACTGGTAAAATATGGAAAAGTGAAAATTTAGATGATATGCCAATATATATATTTTATTATATCCTTTTTATCTTCTTGATTCAGAATATTATATATATATACCTATTATCTTAAACTATGAATCAGATATATTCTTTTATATATATTATCTATATTGTAATATACATATATAAATATTATTTATATGTATCACATAATCAAATATTTATATATGTTATAAAATAGGGTCGATATATATATATATCCTGAAGTTATATGGAGATATATATATATATTTTATATATATGTAATATATATAACGAGAGAGAGAGTTAATCATTCTTTTCAGGCTGTCCCAAAAGGTTGGAAATAATAATAGCTAATAAACGTGGAGCCTAAACTATTCGGCTATAACTTGCAAAAGAGACAATCCTCTCTCATACTTGCGAAAGTGGTTATTGACGTCACAGCCTAAATTGCTAATTTAAATTTCTCCAGTCAATATTCCTATTCCCCAAACACCATTAGGCATTACTAGTCATCAGAAATCTTTAAGTTACACCAATCGTTTCTCTGAGATAAAACCGACTTCTTTTTATTTTATTTTTTATTTTCATTTCTTTTCTTCCATTTTACTTTTCTTTATTTTTTTAGTTTTTAATAGTTGTTTATGCTGCAGTTATACAGGTTTTACAAAATCTGTTAAATGCCTTATCAAAACATGCTTTTTATTATATCTGAAAGTTTCTGACGTTCAGAATATGAATGACCTCAAAGGTTCTTAAACTATGAATCAAATGTATTCTTGTTACCCTTACGATATATTATAATATTCAAGAGTATAATTTATAACATTCTCACCCTGGAAAAAGTGCTGGCACTATAAAAGAAAACCAGAACAAAACAGAACACAACGTTGGTATGGAATATATACCAGAATTTTAGAATACAGATTCTTATGAAACCAGAACAGAACAGAAATTGTTCTGTCCCCGAACCCCTCGGCAGTCTTTAAACCAAGCCAAACGGTAGCATTACCTGTCAAAGAACATCCTCTCTCATACTTGCGAGTATTGAAGGAAGGTAAAGTGGAATCAACAATAATAAACACCTCAAGGAGGTTCCATTCTCTTGGGTAGGTTTGGACCTGAACCTCACATTCATGAGTAGGTGGGGTCTGACTTTTTCTCAGACCTCTCCTAACAGTTGTTTCATGTTGCATTGCTGGGTTTTGGTTAACCTTTCAAACCTTTTTACTTTCAGTTTCCCGTTCAGGGTGAATGACCTCAAAGGTCCCAGAATTTCTTTGGATGGTATGTTGTATTCCGACTCCCTTTCAATACTCAACCCTGGTTGAAACTCCTTTGGTAATGCTGGAACCAGAACAGAACAGAACAGCTTTCTTAGAAAACCAGAACAGAACAGAACAGCTTTCTTAGAAAACCAGAACAGAACAGAACAGCTTTCTTAGAAAACCAGAACAAACAGTCCTTTCTTATCAGAACAGAACAGCTTGTGGAACAGAACAGAACAGCTGAAAACCAGATATTATAGAACAACTTGTGAAAACCAGAACAGAACAAAACACAGGTTACAAAGATATAGAACAGAAATTGTTAGTAGTACCCCCTCTATGAGTTCAAAACCAACCAGTTATTATTGTTTTAATTTTATCGTCAAATAACGAATGCTAAAGTGACCCAATCACGTTGACCTGGTATTTCCATTCTCTGGGTAGGTTTGGACCTGAACCTCAATTATTATTATTATTAAATTATTATTATTATTATTATTATTATTATTATTATTGATTATTATTATTAATAAAATAAGTTAATGAACTGTGTAATACTTTTTCATTTATTTCGAAATTTGGTCCCCATGTGTGAGCATATGGGATGTAGTTAAGATTGCAATACTTATGATTGTTTCCTTATTTAAACCTCAAATGACTATCCTTTGCCTTCTTACTCAAAATCTAGGTTCAATTTAATGCAGCTAAAAGCTAGTTGTTGTCAGGGATGATAATCACAGATGTAAAAGTTACTTATTGTTTTAATGTTCTTTCAGTATTCTCATTTTAGAAGGAGCAATAAATGTTCATCTGGAAAAAATATACTATTATTATTATTATTATTATTATTATTATTATTATTATTATTATTATTATTATTATTATTATTATTATTTCTTTGTGGTATGTTATTTGCCAGTCTCTTTTTCTTTATCTAAGGGCATTTTAACTTAGGAAGTTTTTCTTATAATGTAATGGCCCTTAGGACTCGTTGCGTATGATGTGAGATCGTTTTGAATAAAAATACTTAATGATGAATATACAAATATATATATATATATATATATATATATATATATATATATATTTATATTTAATTTCTCCTCACTTTCAACATATTCTCTTCTATGGAATATTGCCAGTGTAATTGATAGACTTTCGAATTTGAAAGAAGGCGCGTTTACTCGTTTTGAATAATAATAATAATAATAATAATAATAATAATAATAATAATAATAATAATAATCACAGCACAAACGTACGCACGGACAATCCCATAAATAAAGCCGTAATGCCCCAGGGCAGTCACGAAGTGCCCCGTAGCCACCACAATGCACCGCCGGAGGAATGCGGATCTAATGGACAGGAGGACCCTTTAATCAGAAAGGACTTCTCCTTCCCTCTTCGTCAATGGACTGTAATTATCATCCTATTTGCCACAGGAGGCGTTGGGAAGACGCCCTGACCTGCCGTCGCCCTCACTCGGTTGTCACAGAGAGGGGGGAGGGGTGGGCAGAGATTGGACAAGTGCGGGTAGAGATATATTGACCATACCCCGAAACGGGAGAAATTACCTGGCTGTGATTTATACTCTCTCGCCCGCCCCGGCGCTGTCGCACGACTTATTCAGGTGAGGGTGTAGAAAGGAAGGGGAGTAGGGGTGTGTGTAGGAGGGGTAGGTGTAGTAGTAATAGCAGCAGGAAGCAGAGAAATATCCCTTGACTAAATCAGTGTCCCCACATATGTTTTGTTTATGTAAACATAGACTATAGACAGATATCTCCACATTTAGACCTGCTAAGTCCAGCCCAAGGTCAAACTCACTCCCTCACCACTGGCCCTGAACAAATTTGCAGATTGAAGGTAACTCTGGGACGGTGCAGGAGTTCCTAAAGGTCGGGGCTTACCGTCTAGAGCCTTTCTTAAATTACCGTCAGTTTTTTATAGTATGGGTATAATAGATGTAATAATTATGAGAATGTAATAATTATGAGACTCAGTAAGAGTGGTAGAATGAAGAATACTTTTAAATATTAAAAAATGAAACATTTTCATTGGAACCCTGACATCTTAGGTCATTTTCAAATTCAAATAACTGGTTGATTCTTCTGACGAGTGAAGGAGCATTAACCTCTGACCTTTAGCCCTCCTCTTTGATCAGGTCCTGATGCTAGGATTCTAAGCTTACATTTTTGGGGTAAAGTTGCTAGCCCTGTATCAGATCCCATTCCCAGATGTTCTTGGGGTACTTACAACTATTCCCAAAAGATTTTCACAAATTGAATTTTTTTACTTGATATTTTGAGTGATTTAGTTTAGTTGGATTTGAGTCAATAAGTCAGCCCTTCTTTGGCTGAGTCGGTTGAGCTTCAGACTGTCATTTGATGGGCCGGAGTTCAATTCCGCGGCCGGCTGATGAAGAGTTAGAGAATTTATTTCTGGTGATAAGAAATTCATTTCTCGCTATACTGTGGTTCGGATTCCACAATAAGCTGTAGGTCCCGTTTTAACCAATTGGTTCTTAGCCACGTAAAATAAGTCTAATCCTTCGGGCCAGCCCTAGGAGAGCTGTTAATCAGCTCAGTGGTCTGGTAAAACTAAGGTATACTTACTTTGAGTCAATAAGTATTGAGTAGGAGAATGCAGTTATCAGAGTTAGTTCTTGAGTATTTCTTAAACTTCTTATGGTTCTTTATTTCTTATTCTCTACCTCATACCTTTTCCTGACAGTGAAACGTACTTTTTCCAACACCATATTGCCCGTTCTAGGCAAGGCCTTAGTCAGTTGCAGGAAATAAGATTTAAAGTAATAAATAAAAACCAGTTTTTTTTAAGAAAGTCATTTTTCAAGGTCAGAGAATTTATGAAAAATATTATTTTTAGAGAAAAATATGTCATGGTCAGATTTTAGAGAAAAATATGTCAAGGTCAGAGTAGAGAAAAATATGTCAAGGTCAGATTTTAGAGAAAAATAAGAGCAGTGATATGAAAGAGAATTAAAACAATAAAAATAAGAATAATAGATAAATCTTAGATATAAAACTACTACTAAGAATAGTAATATTAGTAACAATTATTATTGAAAAGAAAAAAAAATAGATTAAGAAATAGATAAACATTGATAAAAATGCAAATAATTACAAGAATAATAGTTAAAAGAAAAGAAATCAAGTATATATCCCCGCTGAGCGTGAAGACACAAATCAAACGAATTGTTTTATACCTGAGGAATGGGCACGAATACCCAACCCTCACGATGGGCATGACGGGGGAATAATGGGTTTATGGGCATTGTAGGTCACGACTGGGCTGATGGACGAACTCTCATTGACACTTGGGAGCTACCAGGGAAGCTTCTGGTCTCAAATTATAAACCGAAATTCAAGAGTTTTTGGGATATGAAATTTTTTGGGGATACGAAATTTGTGGGGGATATAAAAATTTTTGGGGGATATGACATCTTTAGGGGATATAAAATTTTTGGGGATGTACATTTTCGGGGGGATACAAAATTTTTGGGATGTGAATTTTTTTTTATTTTTATATGCGAAATTTTGGGGGGATTTGAAATTTTTGGGAATATAAAATTTTTTTTGGGTTATGAAATTTTTAATGAGATTTGTAAAAAGGTTTGGTTCGTTTGGGCATAAAGTCACACACACACACACACACACACACACACACACACACACACACACACACACACACACACACACTCTCTCTCTCTCTCTCTCTCTCTCGTTTGCATTATAAGCCGTTATGTTTATTACTTGTACGTACAAGTAAATAGTTATTCAAATTCACATTTACAGATATATAACTCTCTCTCTCTCTCTCTCTCTCTCTCTCTCTCTCTCTCTCTCTCTCTCTCTCTCTCTCTCTCTCTCTCAGAGAAAAAGGACCACATAGATGTCTGCTAAGGTTTAACAAGTGTAACATACTAGATTCCTCTTTTCTCTCTCTCTCTCTCTCTCCTCTCTGTATTGTATATATATATATATATATATATATATATATATATATATATATATATATATATATATATATATATATATATATATATATATATGTGTGTGTGTGTGTGTGTGTGTGTGTGTGTGTAGAGAGAGAGAAAAAGAGAATGCAGTGCGTATACATATACAACCACATACATAATTATCACCCATATTTCTCTATTTCCTCCCATCCCAATCTTTTCTCCATCCCATCCCAAAACAAACCGCAGCGTGACCAATCACCATCAACGCCATTATCCCCCAAAATGCCATCAGGAGGAACCGGGCGAGGAGATTCCCCACTCCAGATTCCATCTTCTCCCAATTTGCCCAACATTGATAGCTTGACGCTTAATGACGACCCACGTGTCTGACACAGTGGAGGCTGCGCTTGTTTAACCTTGGCAGCCATCTTGCTTAGGTCATTTTTTTTTTTTTTTTACACCTCTTGTGGGTGTTTTATCTTGTGGAGAGAGAGAGAGAGAGAGAGAGAGAGAGAGAGAGAGAGAGAGAGAGAGAGAGAGAGGAACGGTTCGTGTTTATCTCCCTCACGACATCTGAAGCACGAGTCTGGAGTTCACACGTGTTTCATTCGTGTTGAAATGTGTTTCACAATTGTGTTCAATTCGACTTGGTATCGTCGTATCTTAAGATTACCCATCATGAGATATTCACCCTTTCCCCCTTAGGGGGGATTGGTTGTAGAGAATGCTAATCATCTTTTTTTTTTATCGAATTCACTGTATTCAAGTACTGTATTTGTATTCAAGTACTGTATTTGTTGTATTTAGAAATATCATGACCGGAGTATTTGTTTATATAACGTCATTGCCACAATATTAATGTACATATCTCATCCGCACAATAATTCTCTTGATAACATCGGGAATAAATTATCAAGTTCCGAAAAATTATTTGTTTAATCACTGCAACATAATTTTTTTTCATTCCGTGACACTTATATTAATTAGACTCAAATATTTAAGTCATTTCAGTGCTAATTAGCATACATTCCTGATTTCGTCATTGGCAGCAGTTATGGTAATTTTTACATCCAATCATATTTCGTTTTCAAAAATCTATTTCTTAGTAGTTCAGAAAGGAATAGAATTATGGAACATGTTGACGCCAGTATTCACAAATTGCATAATATGATCGTAAAAGAATGTTAGGAACTGTGTGAAGGCTGTAATGATAGAATACTTAGGTGGTCCTTCATTCTTAGCTAAATTATTTTTTGTATCAGTTCTTTAAATAAGGAAGGTCATAAGATTTTCCTTAAATATAAGTGTGGATCATTTGCTTAATTAGGAATTAAAAGTCTCTGTTTCTCATTTATATTTTATATTTGTCTCCATTAGAAACAAAAAAATTTTAAAAAGTAAAAAATGGCCCGAAGTTTCTTCGTCGCGGTCGAGTTTTCTGTACAGCGTATAATCAAGGCCACCGAAAATAGATCGATCTTTCGGTGGTCTCGGTATAATGCTGTATGAGCAGCGGCCCATGGAACTTTAACCACGGCCTGGTGGTGGCCTATCCTATATCGTTGCCAGAAGCACGAGTATGGCTAACTTTAACCTTAAATAAAATAAAAACTACTGAGGCTAGAGGGCTGCAATTTGGTATGCTTGATGACTGGAGGGTGGATGATCAACACACCAATTTGCAGCCCTCTAGCCTGACTAGTTTTTAAGATCTGAGGGCGGACAGAAAAAGTGCGGACGGACAGACAAAGCCGGCACAATATTTTCTGATGATTCTGCGCACAGACAGATGGAATGACATTTGAATAAAACCCCAACATATACTTGAAAACAAATTAAATTTCGGCAAGAGATATTGAGAGATGATATAAGGTCACATAAACAAATATGGGATTATTCAGTTCCTCCCAGACTCCCAAGCAGTAGATTTCTGAAGCACTTTCTCGATGTACAGAACTACAGGGTGTCTCACGAAAAACCAAGAATTTTGGTACAGTTTTTGTAATTGTTGGAAACAGACAACAGTTCTTGACAGAAACATTGTTAAGACTTGATAACTGAGGCATCCTGGAATTACAGAAAAGGGAATTAGAATATTTATATGGTAGTTGTACATGGTAGAATACTTGCGTAGAGTACATAATGTATATCTAAAATTTCCTGGTTTTTTTGTGGGCCACCCTGTAGATTGAATATATAGATAGAGAGAGAGAGAGAGAGAGAGAGAGAGAGAGAGAGAGAGAGAGAGAGAGAGAGAGAGAGAGGATTGTCCCCCACGTTCCAACTACAGGCACGTAGATGAATCGAGAATGTCTCTAGCATTTTCGATCAGCAAGTCAAAACATCATCGACAGAAATAGTAAATAAACATTCAAAGAAAAGAAATAAAAACACGAATAGAGTGTGAGAACAAACCTCGCGGAGAGAGAGAGAGAGAGAGAGAGAGAGAGAGAGAGAGAGAGAGAGAGAGAGAGAGAGAGAATTAAACGCATCGCGTGAGTTCTGGCAATAAAGCCCCACTGATCACATCTGCCACTGAAGGAGGTGCAACCTTTGCAAGTTGCCCTCTAGAGATGCAATGTTGCATCCCTTATCCTCTTTAAGTCACTGGCCGTAGTCCCTCTCAGGTAACCTCAGGTGAGTTTGTGTCTAATGGACAGGTAATGGCGTCATTTCCATCGATCAATAAACTGAAGGGTGCAGTGTAGAATTCCATTTGGGATCGAACTTTTGGGATAGGTGGTTTCTCGATGTGTTTGCTGTAATTGTTTCTAATATATACAGTATATATATATAGTTTTTGTTATTATTCTTAGTCTTGTTTATCTTCTACAGTTTTCTGTTGTTCTTTATTCTTATTGTTCTTGAACAGTTTTTATTATTCTTGCAGGGTTAATGCCGTCAGTGCACCTCGTGTTATACACTGTAGGCATTACTTAAGATTCTTTGCAGCGTCTCTGCGGCCTCTAGCTGCAACCCCTTTCATTCCTTTAACTGTACCTCCGTTCATATTCTCCTGACAGGTGTTCCCTAGTCCAACAGCGCACCCTTTCAAACCTTACTACACTGTTTCCCTTGCAGCGCTGAATGACCTCATAGGTCCCACCGCTTGGCCTGTGGCCTAAATTCTTCATTCTATTCGACAGTTTGTAGATCAGTTTATTTGCATTGATGTAGACCACATGCATTCGCCAAGTCTGACGCGCGACATCTGGCAAAATATCAATTCTTGGACTTTTTTTGAGCCCTGTCTGAGACTTTTTGTGCCAGAAAGTCTTACTGAGTTTTGGCTAAGCCTTGAAAAACGAGTTTAAAAAGTAATTAGGTTGTATATAACTTTGGGACGGTCTCTGGTCACGGCTGTTAACTTGTTCAAAGATCAGACCAGCTGTTGGTAATTGGTAAATGATCAAACCAGCTATTGGTAGTTGGGAAATGATCAGACCAGCTATTGGTAGTTGGGAAATGATCAGACCAGCAATTGGTAGTTGGGAAATGATCAGACCATCTATTGGTAGTTGGTAAATGATCAGACCAGCTATTGGTAGTTGGTAAATGATCAGACCAGCTATTGGCAGTTGGTAAATGATCAGACCAGCTATTGGTAGTGGGAAAATGATCAGACCAGCTATTGGTAGTTGGTAAATGATCAGACCAGCAATTGGTAGTGGGAAAAATATCAGACCAGCTATTGGTAATTTGTAAATGATCAAACCAGCGATTGGTATCGTGAAGAGGTTACCTGAGCATTCACAGTACAGAGGAAAAAGTTTCCTAAAAGTCTCCTGAGAGAGAGAGAGAGAGAGAGAGAGAGAGAGAGAGAGAGAGAGAGAGAGAGAGAGATACAAGAATTCGCAATAAGAGGAAACCAACGAAGAAGCCTTTGGGAGTTTATGCCCAAAACGAACCCGTTCTAAAAAAAAAAAAAAGTAATAATCTGAACGTCACAAATAACGCCGATTCGACAATAATTTGGGAGTGGGCGCCACCTTCGGCAGTTGCGGGTGTCAATGGGAGGTCGTCCCTCACCCGAGTCGTGACCTGACTTGCCCATAAAGCCATTATGCCCCGTCACGCCCCTCGTGAAGATGGGGTATTTATGCTCTTGGAGCTATTAAACATCTCAGTTTTTTTTTTTATTTTTTTTATTTTGCTTTTTTATATATTTATTTTTCTTTTTTATGGCTAATTGAGACTTCAAAACAAGGCGATTGCCACGGGGAATTCATATGCATAATTAACAATAACGTGTCTACCAAGAATATATATATTTGATATTTATATATGTCTATATATATATATATATATATATATATATATATATAATAAATAATAATAATAATAATAATAATAATAAATAATAATAATAACTGAAAATTTCAATCTGATTTGGCATCGATTTCCCCGTATAGGATTGCCGTCAACAAACTGCGCCATCCTACGGAACAGCATAGGATACCACAAGAGACAATCCTTGTCCGTGGTCTATATTAAAGTTATTGGGTAATAGGAAAACGACCGGCATTAGGTCGAATTATACCGATTGGCCAAATCCCCGTTCTGTGATCTTGGAACGGGGTGGGGGATGAAGGTCATTGTATAAAAAGCTTTGACAGGGGTCATTATCAATGTCATTATTATCATCATGCGTCGTCAAGATCATCCGCTATCATCCCCCGCTATATTTCTTCATTACCTGTAACTGTTATCGTATTATCTTCCTTTTAGCGGTATCTCGTGAGAGAGAGAGAGAGAGAGAGAGGCACCTCGTTATCTCCTTCATAGCCTAATTCAGGGGGGCTATATTTAAGCTATAACGCAGTGACGTCACGAGCCGAAGAGCTATGCCATTACGGCATCGTCGAAGCCTTAACTAGAAGGCGACTCATAATTCCCCACCAATTTCCCCAAATTGAAAATTTGCACTTGGCGTAATGTCTCCAGACCGCTCATGATTCAATTCTCCTTTATAGAATAAGAGTTGGGAATCAGGTCCTTTTGGTCTTATTAACTATTAAATGACTGTACTTTTCCGGGATTGAGTGACAGGTGAGTGACAGCTGTCATTCTCGTGTCCAGCCCACTTTGCACTCGACTGCAGAAAAAATGGTTTCCTCGCCTGTCGATTTAAAATGAGGGACAACCATTGCTTGAGATATTGGATGATATCCCCCCCTTCCATATTTGGGATATTTGCCTCGTTATCTCAAAGACAAGACACCATTTGGGTGTTACTGTTGCTGTGAGTATTGATATTAGGAGTTTCTACTTCTTCTGTCAAACAATAGCACATAATATTTATAGGATAATGGAAAATACCCAATTTACAAATTATTCACGGAACAATTTACCTAGCCGTTAAGATTATCCAATGTTTGTGATTTTTCTTATCGTTTTACAAATAAGATCCTTATTCAATGCTAGATCAGGGGAATGTAATTATTCCACATTTCAAATATTGGCTCCTTTAATTTACAAATAGCTGAAGTGTTGGATAATATCCCAGGATATTTGGTAAATAAACCTTCTCACTTGACAAAGAAGATTCCACTGAACTATTTTCGCTAGATATTATCGCCTGAATAAGACAATACATAATGATAGACAAGTCGAGAATATCTGTCAAAATTGACAGATGAGACTCTCAGCTGTTGCAAGAGCATTTGAGAATATTCCTCGATTTTTAGAATATTAATCTTCCCAATTTATATATGACACCATAGCTAAGTGTCAGAGCGGTGGCAAAAATATATGGTATTTGTCAAATTACCTTTAGATTATAGATTGTCCATATGTACAGGAATTATAAATGGCCTTCTAGCTACGTGTTGAATTGTCATTTATATTTAAAAAATGTGCATTAATAAGCATAATTTTTATATACTTTTGGTTTAACAAGATTCATTTAATTGATTTTTGGTCTTAACGACCCATTTCTTTACACCAAATCGCCAAGGCTTGTTGCAAGTTTCAGTAAATTGGTATTTTCCAAGAAACGTACTTTGGCCGCGTTCACTAACCTCTTCTTATGCCGGGTTTGAAAACGTCCTGTGTAAACTCTCCTGTGTAGCATGGTGGGTTAAGGTTGCAACCTCACTCTTTTTTTTTTCTGCCGTGTGTGGGTTCGAATCTCGTCAGGGGGAAAGGAGAACATGTTTATTTATCTCCCCTTGAAATTAATTGGTTAGTGTGGCCACTGAATTAGATGTAGGAAGGTGACATTATCTGTTTTGGCAGGATTAGAAACGCTTGTTTTTATCTATTCCTCCTTATTCTGTTTGTTGCTTTCATTCCTTCTTCTTCTTCTTCTTCTTCTTCTTCTTCTTCTTCTTCTTCTTCTTCTTCTTCTTCTTCTTCTTCTTCTGCCCGGAATCGCACGGGAAAGTGACAACGAAGCCTCAGCAGCCTGGAGCCAGCCTCAAGGATCGCACAAACGACGGAATGAGAGGGGGACTCTAATTGGGTTTTAGTTCTCTCATCATTCCTCCCTCTCGTTTTCTCCCAATTTTTGTCTCCTTCCCTATTTGCTGGGCCCCAATTTCCTCCTTGTTTATGATGTCTGTTGGCTAAGGCAATCTCGTCCTGTGTGTGTGTGTGTGTGTGTTTGTGTGTGTGCAATTGGAACTTCAGAAGTTCAAGCGAAGATGCAATGTGTTTCTGCCCTAATGCAATTCAGATTGTATTTTAGTATTTTGCTTATATTTTTACTTACTTATTTATTTATTTGTTTGTTGATTTATCTGTTTTCTAATAACTGATCTCTTCTTTGTGTATTTTCTATTATTTTCTGTTACTTCTTTTGAATGAAGACCTTGATATTCTCTGGAAGCTTGAATTTCAAGTCAGTGGCCCCTTTGGTGGGCTTGTTCCATATGAATAGGTTTCATCTTCTGAATAATAATAATAATAATAATAATAATAATAATAATAATAATAATAATAATAATAATAATAGTAGTAGTAATAATATAATAATAATAATAATAATAATAATAATAATAATAATAATAATAATAATAATCATCATATTTTTGTATTTGTTTTGGTGAAATTGGAAAATATCTCTTCTAAGTATAACTATTGACGTGTGTTTTCAGATTTTATAATTTTAATTACAATTTTTTATTTTATTGTAGTGTGCACGTAATTATATAACAGCCAAAATGTCTTAAAATGTTAAGTAAATGTGTTTGATAAGTTGTTATTTTGGATTATTTTATTTAATAAACACTATTCTTAATATGCAAATATTCATACTTGAGAGCTAAAAGAATTTTCAACTTTACAATGACCATTTATGAAAGATATAAGCAAGTTATAATCCAGATTAAATTAGAAAATAATTGACAGTGTACAATTAAAACCAAGTAAAAAATGCGCCGAAGTTTCTTCGAGTTTTCTGTACAGCGTATAATCAAGGCCACGAAAATAGATCTATCTTTCGGTAGTCTCGGTATAATGCTATATGAGTCGCGGCCCATGAAACTTTAACCACGGCCTGGTGATGGCAATCTTACATCGTTGCCAGAGGTACGATCATAGCTAACTTTAACCTTAAATAAAATGTAAACTACTGAAGCTAGAGGGCTGCAATTTGGTATGTTTGATGACTGGAGTGTGGATGATCAACATACCAATTTGCAGCCCTCTAGCCTCAGTAGTTTTTAAGATCTGAGGGCCTAACCAGGTTATGAATGCTGATAAACCAGTGGTCACTGGAAGAAGGGTTCCTTATTGTTAAAGAGAATGTGGAAGATGTGGACAAGTCACTATTACCATTAATGGTGAATAGGTAGGCACCATTTCAACCAATTGTGTGTAGGAGATAGTGTTTTGGATTTAGTCATCCTTACGAATACAGGCTCTCTCTCTCTCTCTCTCTCTCTCTCTCTCTCTCTCTCTCTCTCTCTCTCTCTCTCTCTCAGAAAATGATTGGCAATTAATAATAATAATAATAAAATAACAATAATAATCCACCACAGATGAAACATACACCAACAATAGTAATAAAAAACTAAACACCAAACTCCCCTAAAACAAACCCATATTTAACATAGGCCTATAACATCTCTTCACCCTCCTCTCCTCTTCTTCCATTTTACCTGCTCGCCAGAACCTTGCTCAAGTTACCATTGAAACTTTGCCCCCGCGTAGGCCTAGGATAGAATCGACCCTTCTCTTAATAATATCTCGAATGTTCCTCCCCTTATCGAATCGTTTAAGATGGCGGAGATGGCTCCCTTGTTCCCTTATCCGGGAGATTTGGGGGAGTTTGAGGGAGATAGGGACGGTTTTTCATATTTATAGACTTCCGTTGGGATAGTACTAGTGGTAGGGGTGGTAACTAGCCTGGGGTGCCGGTTGGCGTTGCCTATGCAACGGCTCACTTCTCAGCTTACAAATTTATAGGCTTCTATTGGAGATAGTACTAGTAGTAGTAGTAGTAGCTAGCCATGCAGCCATAGATGCAGGCTGGTGTTGCCTATACAACGGCTCACCTCTCAGCCTTCAATTTATAGGCTTCCATTGAAGATAGTACTATCAGTAGTAGTAGTAGTAACTAGCCAGACAGCCTAGGGTGCTGGATGGCGTTGCCTATACAACGGCTCACCCCTCTTCCTCTTTCTAGTTTAATTTTATAGCTTTTTAAGATGTTAGGAAGATGGGAAGTTATACAGGATCACTATCAATATCATTATCATTATTTTGTTGTAATAAAAATCCACAAATATATAGCAAACTTAATTATTCTGCGAAAGACTTTTTTATTACTTTTTATTACACAAACACTTTTTCGCGAGATTGTGAATTTCTTAGCCATTATTATTATTATTATTATTATTATTATTATTATTATTATTATTATTATTATTATTATTCAGCTTTTTATCTTTGATGAAGTGAAAATTGGAATGAGTTGAAGTTTAAAGTCGTTTTTAATGCCTACAGTAGCCACACAATTAATCTTTGTTTAAAAACAAATTTTTTATTGCCTACAGTACGCCACACAATTAATCTTTGATTTAAAAACAAATTTTTATGCCTACAGTACGCCACACAGTTAATCTTTCATTAAAAAAAAATTTTTTTTAATGCCTACAGTACGTCTCACAATTAATCTTTGGTTTTAAAAAATTTTAATGCCTACAGTACGCCACACAATCTTTGATTTAAAAATAAATTTTTTTTAATGCCTACTGTACGCCACACAATCTTTGATTAAAAACAATTTTTTAATGCCTACAGTACGCCACACACTCATATCTCTTATCTCATTTAGTTCCCAAATTTAGGAACACGGAAGCCTAAAAATCCCCCCCCCCCACGAAGTGTTATGAGGAAGATAATCATTATAATATATTTCTCATAAAACCGACCAGGCTTCCGCCTCTGTCCTGATAATCGCGATAACATGATAACTAAATCGAACTTCCGATTATCCTGAACACCTCGTTACTTGGGAAGCTTTTAGATAACAGGAGGTAACTGATAACTGAAGGGTATAAAGTGCTTTTGTGGGTCCTTTCGTTATCGGGGGAATTGGGGGAGGAATATATTCGCGGAGTTGATGCGATATTGATTAGGGTCTCTCTCTCTCTCTCTCTCTCTCTCTCTCTCTCTCTCTCTCTCCTTTGTGTCATGGCATTCTCCAATATCACTAAAGGCTTAACCTTCTTTGTTTCCTGATCTTACCCCTTCGGTATCAGTTGTCCATCGCCTGCCCCTT
>NC_089774.1:7111324-7113824 GCF_040412425.1 Macrobrachium rosenbergii | reverse complement strand
GGAGAGATGATTTTAATGAGACCACCCAAATAGTAATAGTTCTTCTCCCTTCTGGGCTTGACGATTCCGCCGCGAAGTTACGAATCCGCCTCGAAGTCGTCATTCCTCGTTAGGAGATTGGAGCGGCTTTTCAGTCCTTCTTCTTCCTCTTCTTCTTCTTCGTAGACTCTCGGTCTTCCTTGGGCTTACTTTTTCTTCCTCCTCTTCCTCTTCTTCCTAGACTCCTGTCTTCCTTGGGGTTGCTTGTTTTGACAGGCGGGCGCAGTTTGCTTAACAATCGATGGGCTACTTTCAGGAGTCGAAGTTTGGGACCGTAATCTTCTTCCTCTTCCTCTTCCGTAGACTCCTGGTCTTCCTTGAGAGCTCCGTTCATTTATCTTCTGCCCTACTTTCCTTACAGCGCTGAATGACCCCGTAGGTCCCAGCGATTGGTCTTTGGCCTGAATTTTACGTTCTAATTCCAGTTCCTCCCTTGGAGCGTGGTCCCAATAGATCGTTTTCCAGAGCTAGGACGAATGGGACGGTCAGCCTGTTGCCCGGTTCTTGCCCAGGCCCGAAGAAAGCGAGGATAATGAAGGAAGGAGAGGTAGTTTTAGACTTGCTTCTTAAAGGAATAAATGGTATAAGTTTAGGGAATACCGAAGCAGGGAGAGCGTTCCGAAGCTTAGCAATAGAAGGAAATAAAGTTTGCCAGGGGGTAAATATAAAAGGGTGAAGTTCAAGAAGTTGGACAGGAAAGTTGCGAAAAACCTAGAGAAGTAGAAGATTGGTAAAATAAAAATTAAAAAAAGGGCAGTAAGCAACTTAGTTTATTGTCTTAAGATATGCTGTCAAGAAGTATTAGCACTTCCTGCAGTGTGCCGCTTAAGGCGAACTGTAGGCGGTAACCCATCCTCTCCTCTCCACCCCTTCCCCTTCCCTTTACCCCCACCCCCTCCCATGGTTGGATTAGATGAAAACCTCACCAGATTTAGATGTTAATGAAACGCCTCTGATCTGCATATTTCCAAGCTACAGAGTTCGGACTCAATTTCGACACTTAGTACCTCGTGCAATGATGCAGGATAATGAACGCGTCTGCAATGAGCGTCCATCATTAGAGGTTCATCATTGCGCGTCTGAATTGCCGAGACGCAAACTTGCAATTGTCGTTTTTTGCCATCTCCTTCGTTTATTGTCGCTTATTATCTCTCATTTTCCTTGTCTCATCTTTTTTCGTTTCTCTCCAGCCAGAGACTATTTCATTAGCAGTCCACGGCTGCAATTTCCTGTTTCATGCGAGGAACCAACACCCCCTCTCAGAAAAAAAAAATCACAAAAAATAATAAATAAATAAGAATGAAAATGGCCTCGCAAACACACTAATCAGGCCATCATTAACTGTCAATTTGAGGTCATTTGTAAACGTCCTTTATCAGCGCCAACCGCAGATTGGCATGTTGAAGTCCCCAGCATCAGCTTAAAAAGTCCCACGAGGGAAGGTCCTTCAGGTCCTGTACGAACCTCAAGCGATTCCTTGAGGTGGGACAAGCAAGGATTCTGGACGGTCTTAAGTCTACTCTTAATCCTTCTTCTTCTTCTTCTTCTCCTCCTCCGTCTTCCAGAGGTCGGAAGATCAAACGTCCCCAGGGCCGGTGTATTTAAAAAAAAAAAACACGTCCGCACGCTTGTTTTTGCTTGTTTTTCGTTTTTTTTTTTTTTTTTTTTTTATCGCCCGGACCTGAATCTTTATATATACAGCGCCGTAATCACCGGCCGCAATAGGTATCGCCTCGAACGAGTACTAATAGTACCATTTACCCAGCCACTGCTATGTTTTCGGCGTCCTTGTATATGATGATAATGTTGATCTACCCCTTCTGCTTGTTTCTGCTGCTTCTGCTACTGCTCCTGCTCTCGTGCGTCGATTCTGCTTCTGTTGGTGCAGCTGTGGGTAATTCGATTATACGTTTACGTAACTAAAATTTCAGCAAGTATGTTTCTAGTGCGCAGAATACCACCTTGTGGGAGCACTGACGTTTGTAATCTGAGGTCTGCTTTCTGCTTTCTGCTACTGCTACTGTTCTCATGCGTCAAATCTGCTTCTGTTGATGCAGCTTCAATTCGATTATACGTTTACGTAACTGAGGATAAGCGAGGATCTGATTCAGATGCGCAGAATACCGCCTTGTGGGAGCACTGACGTTTGAGCTTTGAAATCTGTTTTGTCTACTTGCTACAATGCAGGTCATAGCTACTTCTGGTTAAGGGAATCGATTGCTCTTATACGTAGCTAAGAAGCTGGTTTTTATAACCAGGCATTTACTAATAAGTAGCCTTGATATCTGATAATGCCTGGACGCACAATTGTCCTCACATCTTCAAAAGATGGAGGCGTGAAACCTTGACATTTGCGTGAAAGTACTTTCGTTTTGACAAAGACTTTCGAACGATTCCTGACGAAAATTATGGCTCTGTTTGAGGGGCCTGGCCCTTCGTCTTCGGATATAGGACCTACACG
>NC_089774.1:7103824-7106324 GCF_040412425.1 Macrobrachium rosenbergii | reverse complement strand
TTGTACGTATTTTCAAGTACACATGTTTGGGCGTCTCTAGGCTTCGTTGTTGATCAGTTGCTGCGCACACCATTCTCCTAAGGTCTGCGTAAGTTCCGGATTGGTAATTATTTAGGATGAGGATGGTATACTTAATCTATTTGAGAAACAATTAATTTTTTTTTCTTAATGATTTTCTTGTGAATCATTTGCATAATTAATCGGAGAATTTGGGGTCCCACCTGTAACACCTTGGCCATCTTATTCATTGGTGACCAAACGACCAGTATCCCCAAACCTAGGACTGTACCATAGCCTCTATACCAATTTCCAGGCTGCTCTGTGAGCAAGAGCCGGTGCTGGCATGTAGCCAACTCAGTCAAAAACAACAGCAATCTGTACAACCAACCCTTGCCTGAGGTTACACTCAAACATAACCTGAGGAAAAATTTTAGCTTTTATTTATTTTTATAATTTTTTACTTTTGTTTATTTTTGGTTATGTATATTATAATTTTGTTTGTCATGCAAATCATTCTGTTGTTTGAAGGCTCGGTTGCCTCATTATAAGTAATAATAATAACAGTAATGACAGCTATTATAGGTATTTGGGACTAAATAGTAATTCCTCGGGGAACCACACCTCCCTAAGCGTAATTGCAGACGTGATGACAATGCAGATTTAAAATTCTCACTTGGGAAATAATGACGGATTCTCTCTCTCTCTCTCTCTCTCTCTCTCTCTCTCTCATGATGGTAGAATCTCTATCTCTCTCTCTCATGGTAATAGAATTCTCTCCCTCTCTTGATGATGGTAGAATCTCTCTCTCTCTCTCTCTCTCTCTCTCTCTCTCTCTCTCTCTCTCTCTCTCTCTCGATGGTAGAAGCTCTCTCTCTCCACACAAACTTACTTTTCTTTTGTCTGAGGAAGAAACAGCTATTTATGTTTGTACGGTAATGGTGAAATAATCTCTCTCTCTCTCTCTCTCTCTCTCTCTCTCTCTCTCTCTCTCTCTCTCTCTCTCTCTCTCTCTCTCTCTCCAACGACCCGACACGCCCTCTAATCCTCTCTCTCACAACGCCTTGACGAGACACCGAAACAACAAACAGTTTATTCCTCCGAAATCCTCAAGCCGGATAATTTCCCATCGCTCTCTGTCTCCGTATAAAACCGAATCCGTGACCCCTGGGGGCATCTTGCCCCATTCCCGAAGTCCATCGTCCCCTGGGGCGTCCTACAGGACTCTCTGGTAAAGGTATCCTACACTTTAAGTCAAATCGCTTCACTTTTCTTTTGTCTGGGAAGAAAAATGATCGGCCAGGCCCATTTGTAGAGAGTAGAGAGAGAGAGAGAGAGAGAGAGAGAGAGAGAGAGAGAGAGAGAGAGAGATCTCTCATCTCTCTCTCTCTCTCTCTCTCTCAGAGTGAGAGAGAGAGCCCTATTATCACGAGAGAGAGAGAGAGAGAGAGAGAGAGAGAGAGAGAGAGAGAGAGAGAGAGAGAGAGATTTCTCCATTATCACGAGATAATTTCCCAGAGAGTGTTTGTTATCATGAGAAAAGAGAGAGATTCTACCATTATGAGAGAGAGAGAGAGAGAGTCTACCATTATCCCCTGGAGAGAGAGAGAGAGATTCTGGCATTATCCTAGAGAGAGAGAGATTCTGTCATGAGAGAGAGAGAGAGAGAGAGAGATCTACCATCATGAGAGAAGAGAGAGAGAGAGAGAGAGAGAGAGAGAGATTCTACCATCATGAGAGAGAGAGAGAGAGATTCTACCATCATGAGAGAGAGAGAGAGAGAGAGAGAGAGAGAGAGAGAGAGAGTGAGTCTATTATCACGAGAGAGAGAGAAAGGGTTTCTCTCAATTGCAGAAAAAAGAAAATGGAAAAAATTATAAATAAAATATAGATAAAATTAACTGAAAGTAGACATAATTATATACCTCCATGCCCAGCAATATATGTTACAAAATATTAGCCAGTATCACAAACTTAGGAGCTTCGACTAATTTTTTTTTTTGAAGTCCCACCTGGACTATGCATACCAGAGGTAATGAAAGTCCAAAAGGTATGGAGGCCATTATTGTAATTAATTACGCGAAGGTCGAGGACTTCCCCAGTACTTGAGGAGGGAAATGTTTGAGAGAGAGAGAGAGAGAGACTTGAAATACCAGTGGTCATTCTATTTATTGGAATTTTGCTTTACAATGAAGCGATAAACGATCTTTTGGCCCTGAAATTTGAATAATAATAATAATAATAATAATAATAATAATAATAATAATAATAATAATAATAATAGCCGTTTCTTTATATTAAGTTTTTCATCAAACATTCATTTATCATTAGTGCGCCAATGTCATCTACCAGGAAGGTCTTCTGTAATTTAATATTTCATTTTTTAATATCACAAATAATATTTGATATGGTATCTTAATGTGACATTCTATTTATAATTCATTTAGCTTCAGACTCTCAATGCCGGCCTGAGAATATAAAGTGAGTGTTCTAACAATCCCTG